>NC_088777.1:5857653-5867355 GCF_954871325.1 Gordionus sp. m RMFG-2023 | reverse complement strand
AAATAGTGGTGACCCCGACATTTTGCGGGAAAAAGTTTATTTTAAATAAGAAAATAGTAAAAGGTTTAAAAAAGAAGGAAACCTGAAGTTATAAGAATAAGGAAAAATAATAAACGGTTTAAAAAAGAAGGAAACCTGAAGTTATAAGAATAAGGAAACATAATAAACGGTTTAAAAAAGAAGGAAACCTGAAATTGTAAGAATAAGGAAACATAGCAAACGGTTTAAAAAAAAGGAAACCTGAAATTATAAGAATAAGGAAACATAGCAAACGGTTTAAAAAAAAGAAGGAAGCCTGAAATTATAAGAATAAGGAAACATAGTGAACAGTTTAAAAAAAAAAAGGAAAATCGGAATTTATAATAATAAGGAAACATTGTAAAGGTTTTAAAAAAGAAGGAAAACCGGAAGTTATACTAATAAGGAAACATAAAAAAAAAGAAAGGGTTTTAAAAAAAAAGGAAAAACCGGATTAATAAATTTTTGTACGGCATACAAGATATATGTATAGCTGCATCTTTGGTTTGTTTACAATTCTCATAGTATTTTATTTGTTAACGTTGCAAATTGTTAAACTCTTTATATTAAAAGTGTTAGTTAACTTTTTGTAGAGAGAAAATGAAAACTTTTAAATTTATGAAATATTGGGAATTACAATATAATAATGTGGGAGCACTACTCATATTAGGGATTTGGATGTGTAGTTTGATTTGGGGTAGAAGAGTCAAAAAGAGTCGTAGCGTGAGAAAAAGGGCCAGACATTAACAATAGAGGGGCATAATGGAGAGGAGGATGTTATGGGAAAAGTAACATGGTTGCCGGCGCAGGAATTAATTAATGGATGGACAGAGAGTGAAGTGGATAAATTCATAAGTAAGCCTGATGGGAGGGAGGTATATAGTGATAAAAGGTTGGGACCTTATAGGGGACCTAGAGAGGATTCTCAAGGACGTAGAGGGAAAATAAGACATAGTTTTGACTCGAGAGTGAGGGGAAGAATGAATTGTTATAATTGTGGAAGACAAGGACATATGGTCAGAGATTGTAGGGAGGCAAAGTGTTTCGAATATGGTAGATTTGGTCATATAGCCCCTTATTGTCCAGGAAAACAAGAGAAATTACGATGCGCGGGTTGCGGAAGATTTGGTCACAATAAGGAAGAATGTAACACGGGAAATTATAATACTCGAGGAGGTTTTCCCCAGAGAGTAATGGGACCAAATACTTCAACTGTGCGAACCATTAAGGATGCCAGAGTTGGGGGAAAAGGAGTATTTCCGGAGGGAATTGAAGATCAAACCGTGGAATGTTTTCGATGTCGAGAAAGGGGACATGTGGCAAGAGATTATGCTAATTTGTGACTATATGATGGTAAAAAAAATATTACACGGGGCCAAGAGAGTTGGTTATGGGAAACAAACAAAATGAATTCACGAAGACAAATCAATATAGTTGGGAATGTAAGGATGATACAAGACGAGGTAATACATGATCCTTGTCCTAGGGTAATAATAGACTTCAATGGCAATAGGGTACCTATGCTATTTGACACGGGAGCAGCTATTTCAGTAATGAGTTATGCGAGATATAGGAGTATTTGGCCCGATGGAATGATAGCAAATGAAGGCTTGAGAATACGACAATTTGATGGGTCGCAAATAGCAGTAATGGGAAGAGTGGAAATAGAGGCAATGACGGAAGGAGGAATAGAGGTTTTAGACTTATGGATTATTAATAGGAGAGTAGAAGCGGTATTGGGGTGGGATTGGATCACCCGGATTAGGCCATGGTATAGTTTTTGGGGGGTATTTGCATGGTGGGGGGTATTCGTGCCGATGGTGAGTGATGATACAGAGGGGAGGAGGACATATGAGGACGTGGAAATATTGCCTGGAATTGAGAACATGTTCAATTGGGAGCGGGAGGGAGTTGAGGAAATTAGGGGTGGAGGTCTGGGGGTAAGGTTTAGGAATGAGGGAGTCAGGAGAGATAATCATAGTGGGGAGGTAAGAATGGAAAGGAATAATTTTATAAGAGGGATTGGAGCGAATAAGTTTAAGGGGGAAATAAGGGCGCCTAATCTTAAGGGAAAAATAGGGAATAATTATAAGGGGGAAATAGGGAATAATTATAAGGGGGAAATAGGGAATAATTATAAGGGGGAAATAGGGAATAATTACAAGGGGAAAATAGGGAATAATTATAAGGGGGAAATAGGAAATAATTACAAGGGGGAAATAGGGGCGTGTAATTCCAAGGGGAATAATTCTAAGGGAGAAATGGGAGCGTATTATTCCAAGGGGGCAGTAGTGGCGGAAGAGGAGATGGAGGCAGAAATTTGTACCATTAGCGGTGGGGAGTTATGGGTATGTGAGTAAGGAAAAAGACAGACACAGGGAAGGGGAGATCCAAGAGACAACCGATAATGAAGGGAAAAACGGAAAAGGGAAGTTGCAGGGTAACAATGAAAATAGAATAAAAAAAGAAATGACAAAGGAGAATCCGAGCCAAAACACGGCATGGGGGAACCGGGAAGGAGAGTTGGAAGTAATCAGGATGCGGGAGGGAGTAGGAAAATTGGTGAATGATTATCAAGAAATTTTTAACGAGGAGTTGGGCTGTTTAAAAGATTACGAAGTAGATATCAAATTAAAAGATGGATGTGTACCAAAGTTTTGTGCTTTGAGGCGAGTACCGTTTGAATGGAGGAAGGATGTCGAAATGGAATTGGATAAATGGGTACAGAAAGGCATTGTGTGTGCTGTGGAATATAGTGAATGGACAACGCCGTTAATGCCTGTAAAAAAGGCTAATGGTCAACTAAGCCTGTGCGCTGATTTTCGAGTGACTCTAAATCCCTGGGTCGTAGAAGTTAAATATCCCTTACCGAGAATTGAAGAAATTTTAGCGAATTTGAAGGGTAGTATATATTTTTCAAAAGTTGATTTTTCCAACGCGTACTTGCAATTACGGGTAAAATCGGAAGTGAGAAAGTTGTTAACTATTACTACTCCCAAGGGATTATTTGCGTTTTGTAGATTACCTTTTGGATTAAGTGTATCCGCTCCGATATTTCAGAGGACTATGGCTGCGGTTTTTCAAGGGATAGAAGGCGTATTCTATTATATGGATGACGTATTGGTAATGGGGCGAACTCCCGAACAGCATGAGCAAAGATTGAAGGAGGTGTTACGAAGAATTAAAGAAAAGGGTTTGCGGGCCAGTGCCGAAAAAAGCGTGTTAGGAGTGACGGAAGTCGTATATTTGGGACATAAAATAACGGGAAAAGAGGTTAGACCGTTGGATAAAAATATGACGGGGATTGCGAATATGTTGAGGCCGAATAATAAAGTTGAGGTTCAGGCTTTTTTGGGAATGGTGAATTACTACCACCGATTTGTAGAGGGATTCGCTCAAATAGCTGCGCCATTATATACCTTGCTAAAGAAGGGTGAAAAATTTGAGTGGAAGGAAGAACAAGAGAATGCATTTGCAGAATTGAAAGCTAGAATTGGAAGGGAGCCCATTCTTATGTGTTTTAACAACGAGTTGGAGGTGGTGTTGGCGGTAGATGCATCGTAAAGGAGTAGGGGGCGCGTTACTGCATTATATAGATGGTATGGAAAAACCGGTTTTGTTTTTCTCGAGAATATTCAGAGCCGCAGAAACAAGATATTCTGTGATTGAAAAGGAGGCATTGGCTGTTATATTTGGACTGACGAAATGCCGTGAGTATTTGATTGGGCGTCGGTTCGTGATATATACAGACCACAAGCCGCTAGTACACCTGTTCAAAAAGGATAATAAAGAACTGATGCTGTCGCCCCGGTTACAGAGATGGCTCTTACTTGTGGGAAGTTTTGATGTACAATTGAAATATCGACGGGGAAAGGAAAACTGTTTACCAGATATTCTTTCTAGGTGTGGAGCTGGAGAAGAAGGATATGAAATGGCTCAAGAGGATATAGAGGAGGGAAAGGAGCAAGGACTAATTCGAGCAATGGTCAAAATAGCCAAGGGAGGACCGATAACTTGGGCAGAACTTAAAAGGGCAACTCTAAAGGATCGTGAATTTACTCGAATTAAGGCGTGTATAAAGGGGCAAAAACCTTGGAGCGAAGGAGATAAAGTTTTTAAATACATCGAAAAGGAATTAGCTATAGTGGATGACTGTGTGGTACGGGGAAGTAGGGGTATTGTACCATTTAAATTGAGAGATTCGGTCTTGGCAATGATTCATGCAGGGCATCAGGGAGTCGAAAAAATGAAGCAATGGGGCCGAGAATATGTATGGTGGCCAGGAATGAACAAAGAGATTGAGGACATAAGCCGAAGCTGTGAAATGTGTAACCTCTGGGCGAGTATGCCTCACAGAGACAAGAAAAGTGTATGGCCCAAGACTACACAGCCGTGGGAACGTATCCACATCGACTTCTTTGACTTCGAGGGGCAAATCTATTTAATTGTGGTAGATGCATACTCCAAATGGGTAGAGTACGAGGCAGTAAGGGGGCTAACTACGCAAATTGTAATAAAGACCTTAAAGAATTTATGGGCTCGTTTTGGAGTAGCAAGGACAATCGTGTCCGACGGCGGTCCCGCTTTTGTGAGTAGACAATTTGAAAAATTTTGCACGGAAACCGGGGTAAACATGTCTTAGCACCTCCGTATCATCCAAGCTCAAACGGACAGGCGGAAAGAATGGTAGCTCTGGTTAAAAGATGGTTAAGAAAGTCGAAATATGGCGGGGGGGGAACTATGGATGGCCGTAGCCTATTATAATAATAGTCGAAAAGGAGAGGAGTTGTCGCCGGCGGAAAAAATTTTGGGCCGTAGAACTCGCATTCAATTAGATTTGTTGAAACAAGAGATACCCCCAGAGATGGATTCGGGGGATAACGTGTATAAATTTGGGGTGGGACAAAAGGTTTGGGCAAGAATTTTTGGGGGTAACCAGAAATGGGAATCCGGTGTGGTCGTAGAAAACGTGGGGAACAAATTGCATAGGATACGGTTCTCAGATGGGAGAGAAGGCATGAGGCACAGAGATCAATTAAAGAGAGGAATGGACCCCGGAAGGCTTAGGTCGGATCAAAGGACGTAGGTTGGGAAGGTGGGAATAGGGGAAGTCAGCGGGTGTGAAGATAGAGAGGAGTATATAGAAAAGGAAAGGTAACAAAAATTGGCAAGGTGTTACCGGTAATTTTGTCTATATCAAATTACAAATGTATCATTTGCTATTCTTATACTTCCCTAGTATTATATCAAATTACAAATAGCTATTCTTATATTCACATAGTATCCCAACGATTTATTTTCAATTTGTACTTTATATTAACTGTATTTGACTGTATGCCATCCCCAATTAAATCGCGTATGATGAAAATAAAAGAAACAGCGGGTGTGAAGATAGAGGAGTATATAGAAAAGGAAAGGTAACAAAAATTGGCAAGGTGTTACCGGTAATTTTGTCTATATCAAATTACAAATGTATCATTTGCTATTCTTATACTTCCCTAGTATTATATCAAATTACAAATGTAGCTATTCTTATATTCCCATAGTATCCCAAAGATTTATTTTCAATTTGTACTTTATATTAACTGTATTTGACTGTATGCCATCCCCAATTAAATCGCGTATGATGAAAATAAAAGAAAAAATATATATAATGATGTAAAAATTTTTTTGGGTAACAAATGTAATTAATTTTTGTCTTGTGATAAGTAAAATGTCAAAAGAGTTGGAACGATATGTTGTTGGGGAGCATATTATGGAAAGGAAATTTGGAGATGTTAGAGATGGGAAAAGGGCGCAGTCCCAAATTATTTGATGAAAAGATAATTAATTACTCGGCGTGCGAAGCATAGGCTTAGGAGGCAGTGGGCCAAAAGAAAAGAAATAGGGGAGAGAGAAAAAATTTTTTTAGAAGAAATTTTTTTAAAAAAAAAATTATAATTTTTTTTGTGTGTAAATTAAATAAAATTAGTGATTACTTTAACGGGAATTCCGTAAGGAGTATGTATTTTAGAAAAATATATAATATGTTTAGGTGAATAATCAAATGAATCCTAATCACGCTCTGAGTTTGTCCAGAAGCTCGATTTAAGGGAACTATGAAATAGTATTCAGGATGCAATCCCGAGGGACATGGCGAGGGAGTAGGGGGAATGGATGGAAAAGCGGGCGCAGTACAATGAGACGAGTGAGGGACGATAGACGGTGCTATTGGTGTCAAGAGCGAGGGCATATTCAATATAGCTGCCCCTGGAATTGGCAGAGGACGGGGGGAAATAGAGAATGGCGGACGGTGCGCCCAACGGTGGGTGAAGTGCCTACGCGGCAGATAGCAGTCGTTTTTGGGCAAAGCCCGGAGCAGGAGCAAGGAACGAGCGAGGAATACGGACAGGGCGCTGAAATCCAGGAAACGAGCGACGAATCTAGACCGGTCGCCGAAGTCAGGGGAACAAGGAGATCAGAAGGAGGGAGGCGGATCGAGCCGGCAGCCAGCGAGGAACCAAGGATATGGCCGATGATTGATCTTACGGATGAGAGTGAGGGACTGAATGGTATTACGGGGGGAGATATGACCGCGGAATCAGAACAGGTAGGAGATAGTACAGGAGTAGAGGTAACTGAAGAATGGCAAGACCTGGTAGTGGTGTTGGATGATGTAGAGGAGCTGGGAGAATGGCTGGATATCGTGGTGGAGGAGTCGGAGTGGGGTAGCCTCTGGGAGGAGTAGCTGGAGGATCGAGTCTGTTGAAAAGGGGCGTGTCGAGGAACAGTATCGAGGAATTTTGAAAGAAATAACGAGGAACATTATTGAGGAACATTATGAAAGTTTTATTATTTATTATTATTATTATTGTTTTTTTATAAGGAAAAAATTATTATTATTATCGTTTTTTTTATCGAAAAGGAAAAAAACTATTTATTATTATTATTATTATTATTATTATTTTTGTTTTGTGATGAATAACGATGATGGGGTAGAAAGTGAATATATAATGGAAGCAAAAGAAAAAAATTGATTATGATATGTTTTATTTTGTAAATTTTAATTGATGTATGTTGCGTGAAAGAAATAATAAAAGGAAATAAAAAACCTACCGTAAGTAAAAATAGAAAAAAACAAAATATATTTATATATATATAAAACAAAAAAGGATAATAGTAAGAAACCATTTCCAATATAGGAGGATTAAGACGATTTAAATAATCGTAAAGAAAATATATCCATTATATTTAATATTACCACATTTTTATAGCCATATAATATCTTTTTTAAACTCAAAGCACTCTTAGCAATAATATTTGATGAAACTACTAATCCTCAATAAAAGTTATGTCTAACTTAATGGAGTTAGCTAACAGCAATCAATAATGACTAGACAACTTTATTGAAAATTTTTTACAAAAGATATTTCAATTAATAAAAAAATATAATGTAAAAATATTATGTATAAAAAATACTTTTTTTTATTTACAACGTATTGAAAAAGAGTTATGCTTTAAATTTATTTTGATGATGGCGATGGTTAAAAAAATGTAATTATTTTATATCATCAATGATTCTATATTATTAATAATATATTTAGTCAACGTGTATATTTATGTTGGTACCTTTTATCACTTAAGAACATAAGTGAAATTACGTAATTGTTAAAATAAGTATATTAATTCAATTTATAAATTTTTATCGAAAATTGTAAAAGAAATAATATTTTTTTAAGTTAGTATTCAATTGTGTTGATATTTAAAATATAATTTAACTTAAAGATAAAATTTTAAGTAATTTGTATTAAATAGCGATTATTTTTAAAATGGAATAAAAGATTAAGGTCAAAAAAAAAATTTGAAGCACATATTTATTTACAAGAGTTAAATAATAAATATATTCAAATGCTAGAACAAGTTATGCAGTAAGCTATTTTTCTAAATTATACATCATCTTCCAATCTTAGTAATTTATTAGAAGAGTTGGATATTCAATAATTAAACTTCTAAAATAATTAAATACAATTAAAGTTTTGAGTTTCTACAATCTATCACCACCTTGGTCTATATTATTGAATCATCGAATCGCTTATTTGGAACAGTCAAATGCTCATCAGGGATAGAAATAAGGCTTTTAGACATTTGAGGAGTGCTAAATCGATCGTGAGAAAACTTTGACGAATTTCCGTTCTCATTTTTCTCATGATTAATATGTCCTGGGTCGAGATGTATCATCTCTAAATGGTTTTTATTACCTGATTCGTAACTATCCCTATCTTCTTTAAAAGAAGAATTCATTAAAGTATGTTCTGCATCGATCTTATCTAACTCGGCGCGACTTAGGTGATCGACTATACCGGCTCCTATACCATCGCCCAACACATTTACAGACGTTCTTATGCGATCTCTTATATTTTTAAATATTTATTAAATTTGGGAATTAGAATGTACATTAAATTAAACCTAATTCAAAACTATGTTAAAAATCATTAAAAATATATCTATAGGCACCACTGACCGAACTTACATCATCATCCAAATTTTATTTATATATATACTTATAAATACTTACAGTAACCAATCCACAGCAACTATTAGACTAATGTCTTTAGTCGGTAGTCCTACGGATGATAAAACTAATAACATAGTAACCAAACCTGCACTCGGTACACTTGCCGCGCCTATACTTGCTATGGTTGCTGTTAAGCTATAAAGATATTTGAATATAAATTTTTAGGATTTTTTTTGCATTAAACGATATTTATCCTTATTTTTCCGCTAAACACGAAGAAAAATTAGTAGGCAATATGTATTGTAAACAAATATAAAACAATGGTATGTAAGATTAAAAATAATTTTGAAAAATTTAAACCTAACTGTAATAATTTGTGCGGCATTTAGTTTAATCCCATTTATTTGAGCTATAAACAATGCCGCTACTGCTTCATAAAGAGCCGTTCCATCCATATTTATAGTGGCGCCAACGGGTAACACAAATCTGGTGACTCTTTTATCTACTTTGTTAATTTCTTCCAGACATTTAAAAGTGATGGGTAAAGTTGCAGAGCTTTATTAAAGTATATATATATTTTATTTTTTAATTTAATATTATGATGTCTATAAACAACAGTATACTCTTTGCTAAATCTGCTAGTTTTTTTAAACTCACTTAAAAAATTTCGCATTTCTGTAGTAATAATTCGTAGTTATCAATTATTACATTTGCATTCTCTGTTTTCCGAAGCTATGAGGATATTATTTAAGGGTCTGTTAGCCAGAATAATAATTATTTCAAAGTAAAGGGCTTTTCAAAGAGTTGTTTCCATAAAATTATCATTAATGATTACACTCTACTAAATTGAAATAGAGCAAAAAAATATTTTTACAGATGCGAATTATTTAAAAAAATACAACTATAAATATTAAGTAACATTAAATGGGGACAGAGTAAATCAAGATTTAAAAAATAAAAACACAATATAAATAAAAGGTTTTTTTTAAATTAAAATAGCACTTAAATCCAATTTGAGGGGAAATTGCCTTTATTACAGCTGGTTTATTTAAATTTCTATTCGTCTATTTACAAGCATATGACCTGTCAAATTAGACAAGTAAATTTAATAAAAAAGGATTACATTCTATGAGTTGAGCGATTATTAAAACGTTTATGAGTAACCAAGGTTAACTTTATCGCAGTGATGG